>NC_037689.1:37915384-37953962 GCF_003255815.1 Theropithecus gelada
AAAAAAAAAAAAAAAAAAAAGAAAGGAGAGATCTTTAACATATCTATATAACCATTGACACCCTGGCCTCATAGTTTCATCACAGTGAAAACAAGTTCTAATATTAGAGTTTAAATATTATTATTTTTAAAACACAAAGAAAATTTACTCATTTGATCATCATAATTGTAAGAGGAAAATACGTCTACTTTTTCTTATAAAAATACAAAAGATAATTAAATAACCGTCAGTTAATGAGAATATTTAATTAATATTTAATTAAACAGAACCTATTTTTTGAACATATAAATAAAATGAAGATTCCATATTTACTTCTTGCAAAATAAATATTTGAAGAATACAATTAATAAAATTTTTATTTTGGTAAAATAAATACACATGCAAAAATATTCAGTATTTTTGTCTTGAAGACACTGCAGTGGTAGCTTACATTGCCTCCCTCAGCAATGCTCTTTGCTTACTCAGGCCCCATTCAGCAGGATGGCAAACACAGTTTAAGAAGTTTGGACCTACTGGCCACACACACCATGATGTTTTCACTGGACCCACATCCAGCTAAAATAGTCTCCAACGAACTGGAACTTGGGTTGGGGTAGAAGGAAATAGAAGAAATTTTGCAACCTGCTTCACAACCCAGAGAAGCTACTTTGATTTTGAGGCCAGAATGCCAGAGAAAGATGAGAGGAAATGGAGACTAAGGAACAGATCAATCATTTTGCCCAGAGCCCTAGCAGTAGTCAACAGGTGATGGAAAACTCTCTCTGCAGTATCTTTACACATTTTTAGTATGTCATTTTTAAGTTATTGATGCATAATTTTATCTTGGCTTCCATCATGCTCACTGCCCTGGTTTTCCTCCTATGTTAGTAGCTTCCCCTGCTCAGTCTCCTTTGCCAGCTCCTTCTCTAGACTAAATATTGGGATATCCCATGGTTCACTCCTGGGGCTTCTTTCCTTCTCCTTCTACTCTTTCCTTAGTCATGTTCGTGAAAGATCCTGGTTTTAAATGCCATCTATATGCCAATGCCCCTCAAAAGTTTGTGTTTAGTCCCAGATTCCCATCATAAATCCTAACTCCTGTTCCAAATGCCCACCTAATATCCTCACATGCATATCTGAAAAGTACCTCAAACTTAACATGTCCAAAACGGAACCATTGATTTTCTACCTTCCTCAATTCTACATCTCTCCTAGTCTTCCTCATCTCAGTTAATGTCCCCACCATCCACTCAGGTACGCAAGACACAAACATCCAATTCACTGGTATTCCCTATTGGCTCTGTCTCCAAATATGTCTCAAGGCCATCTCCTTCACTATGCCTTAGTCTATACCATTGTCTGCCCCCTAGATTACTGCAATAGTCTCCTGAGTGGATTGATGTCTTCCTTCCTTTTCCCTTTCCAACCCTTTATTCACACAATAGTGAGAGGGTTCTAAAAAATGTACATCAGGTCAAATCACCTCCTTAGCTCACTTTCTTTAGTGACTCCCCAGTGACTCGCTAATGTACTTAGAAGTGTGAACTTCTTTCCTGACATGGCCTCCTTCGTCTTACTCTTGCCTCAATCTCCAATCCCATTTTGTTCCACAATTACTCTGTTAACAGATTCCAACTACACTGACCTCATACACATCAATCTATTCCCCCTTTTAAGGCCCTTCATTGCCTGCTCTCTCTTCCTAGAATGTTTTTTTCCTAGCTCTTTGCATGGTTAACTCATTCTCATTCTTCAGTCTTAGTTCAAACATCACCGTAAAGACGTTTCCCTGATCTTTTTCACCCTGTAATAGCAGCTCTTGCCATACCTCATGGTTATTCTTGATGCATTACTCTGTTTTCTGCATACAACAAGCAAAATTTGGAACCACCTTTATTTGTTTTACTTTTTGTTTTCTGGGTTCTTCAGAAAATGTGAGGTACATACTGCATAAAGTAACACTTTGCAAACTGAATTTCCCCCATTGAAGTATTTCAATAAATAATTTGTTCATAGTGGAAAGTGTTTTATATTGCTCACTGTAGCCAGTATACCTATCACAGTTCTAGCATAAGTTGAGCATTCAGTGAATATTTTTTCAATAAATAAATTACTGAAAGGATGGAAAAATGAAAGGATGGAAAGACTGGAAGGAAGAAAACAGTCTTCAGTCCTCAGACGTTTAGCCCAAGAAAGTCTAGCCTCCTACATTTCAGCCCAGTGTCCCTTCCTTTGACCCTTCCCCCATCCCTCCAACCTTGGGAGGAGGAAGGGAACAACGAGGGAAAAGAGCAAGGTGGAGGAATTAGTATTATCATCCTCCTTGGAGGAACAGTCAGCCTTTTACTCTGTTCACAGAATCACCTGCCCTTGTCTCCTTCCTCTGCATCTTAAAAGGGCCTCCTAGAATCTATCAGTAGAACCTCTAGAACTTGCCCTGCTGGAAAGCTGAGGGTCTTCTCTAGTAAGTATATATTTTTTGAGAACATAGAAATAGTACAACGTAGTTTCAGTTGCTTATTATTTTGCAACAATGTTTCTAAGTAATTCGACAAAGCCATTTATTTTACAAAGAAAAATATCACTCACAACACTTATCATGTACTTTGATGAAAAATTTTAAATAGAAATAGATAAATTATCTAGTTCATCTCTAATTAAGTAGGATAACAAGGCCCCTAAAGGATCATTTGTTACAAAGTCCTATATTCAAGATCTGAAACTATTGCATCATTACAATATCCACCAGAGAAATAAGTTATCAGTTTGTTGACACCATTCTCAGATGAATTTCATTGTTATCATTCCTCAAAAGCATATCTGTATCTCAAAACTAAAACCAGACATGGTGATATAGCCTCTATAAGTTAATTTGAAAAGCAAAGAGAAAAGGGGAAACATATTTAAGAAAGAAATGTATAATTAATCTGGTAATTTCAAGGTACTATAATAGCAAAATATATATATTTTACTTTTCACATGAATTTATCACATTTCTTTAGAATGGGATTGCTTATTTCCCTGTATAACTTGCTATATAAAGGATATAAGTTCAGTACTAATACTCCTGTCTTAAAATTTTAAAAAGTTCCTTCAGTTAAGTAATTAGCTAACTCAACACCTAATATGTAGATGGTGGGAATCTAATGGATATATATTAATGACTTCAGCTCAGCAAATATCTATTAAGCACACCCTATGTGCAAGGCAACATGCCAAGTGCTTGGGAATACAATGGTAACTAAGAGGGAACGAATAAAACTCAGTGGCTGAGAGGATGGACTCTGCAAATATGGCACTAGGTTCAAATTCTGATTTTACCACTGGATAGCTGAGTGATATTGACAAGTTATCTAACCTCTCTAAGCTTCTCTTATTTAATCTATGAAACTTAAAGTATTATTTGCCTCATGGGGTGGTTTTAAAGAATAAATAAGATCAGACGTGTAAAGAGATGAACACAGTGCCTAACACATCATAAATGCTCAAAAAGTTTCTCGTTGCCGTTGTAATAAGTGGTATCACATAGTCCTTGTCTTCAAGGACCTAGAATTTAATGAGGGAAATAAACATCCATGCAATTATTAAATAACAGAGCAAAAAGCATGCTACCTATATTTGTCCATAGATGAATCAACATAAGCTCTAAGTTTAAAACCTACTTTTTAAGTTACTAGGTGACTTTTTGCCACACACTAAAATGTTGGCTTTCTCTGCACACAGAAATCAGTTTGTTGTCTTAGATTAGTCTGAACAACCTGAATTTCTAAGTATGGAATTAATTTTCTCCACTTATAAATTAAAATATTATTATTCTTCCACCTTCCAAAAAAACTAAGGTATAGAATACTCCTTTGCTGGCAATCTTCTACATGTTCTCATAGGATTTTAATCAAAATTATGAAAAGATATCATGTAATTCTTAAATTAGAAATAGTATTCATAAAGTCCAACTTCAGTTGATGTCCTCGACATCCACGAGGGTATTTCTAAACCTCAGTGATATGGTTTGGCTATGTCCCCACTCAAATCTCATCTTGAATTGTACTTCCAACAATTCCCAGGTGTTGTGGGAGGAACCTGGTGGAAGGTAATTGAATCATGGGGGCAGGTCTTTCCCATGCTATTCTCATGATAGTGAATAAGTCTCACAATATCTGATGGTTTTATAAAGAGTTTCCCTGCACAGGCTCTCTTCTCTTGTCTGCTGCCATGTGAGAGGTGCCATTCACCTTCTGCCATGATTGTGAGGCCATCCCAGCCACGTGGAACTGTAAGTCCATTAAACCTCTTTCTTTTGCAAATTGCCCAGTCTTGGGCATGTCTTTATTAGCAGCATGAAAATGGACTAATACACTCAGTACCAGAAGAACAAATGAAATGAGTGGCATTGTTATATTAAAAAGAACATAGACTGGAACTTTTAAAAGGAGCATTTAAGGTATGAGTCATACCAGCTAAACCCTGACAACGAGCAAATTCTTATTCTCAAGATTTGCCTCTAGCTAGGTCTTTTTGTCCAGTGGTAAATAGCAAACACCTATAAAGCATTTCTTATGCATTGAGCACCATGGACACTCAGAGCTGAATAAAACACAGTTCTTTCATTTAAGGAGTTATCATGCTAATGGGGACAACAGACAAGTAAACTACTCGACTTCTCCATCTATTCTAAAAGATAGATTATTTATCCACATTTATCATCGCTAAAATTGAGATGCATCCTGCAATCAATGACAATTTATAACTGCTATCAGCCAGATGACATTCATGATGTAGTTGCTATTGCCTGCATTCATTATCTATAGCTGCATAACAAATTACCCCACGACTTGGTGGCTGAAGACATTTATCTTATAAAAGTTTTTGTAGCTCAGAAATTCAAGCATGGATTAGCTGGGTCCTCTGACTCAAGAACTCTCACAGGCTGCAGTCAAGGTGCTTTCCGAGGTTGTGATTATCTTAAGGTTCAACTGGGGATGGATCTGCTTCCAAGCTCAGTCAAGTGGATCAAGTGGTTATTGACTGAATTCAATTTCTCATGGCCTACTGGAGTGAGGCCTTGGTTGCCAGAGATCTCCCTTAGTTCCTTGCCTAGTGATCTCTCTGTAGGGTAGCTTATGACATGACCACTGGGTTTATTAGAGTGAGGAAACAAGAGAGGGAGAGAGGGAAAGAGGGAGGGAGAAGGAGGGGAGAGAGAGAGAAAGAGAGACAGAGAGAGTCAGATAGCTAAAAAGAAGTCACAGTATTTTGTAACTTAATCTCATTAGTGTCACACATCACTTTTGCCAAATTCTATTCATTAGAAGCAAGTCACAGGTTCCATCCATACTCAAGGGGAGAGGATTATACAAGGGTTTGAATACCAGGAGGTGAAGATCCTTGGGAGCCATTTTAAAAGCTGTCTAAAAATGGTTGCCTATAAATTATGGAACACAGTTTATTCCTAGGGCCATGACTGGGCCACAGCAACTTTTTGTCATTTCAGACAACAAATTATTTAAGAATAATTTGAGGAAGGAAGATGAATCACAGTTGTCTGAAAATGTTTCTTCAGTACCTTCAGGTGGCAGAATGGATGCCAGGGGCTTGGGAGAAAATTCAGACACTAGTATAGCACACTTTAAAGCAATGCTTCAGCACCAACACTAGTAATGGGACAATACCACGTCAGGGAAGATGGACATAGATGCTTTTGAAAAGCAACTAATGTAGAAAAGCTGGACCATGAATGGAAAAAGGTTTTAGCAATACCTAAACCAATTGAGTTAATGTATATTTTTCATTTTATGAATGCACAATGGTGATATATAGTGAAAATCTATGTCTAAATAAATGTAAAACATCTCTTTTAATAAGCATAACATTTAAAAATCAAATAACATTAAAAGCATTGTGTCAGAGTTTAATTGGAAACATTTTTCTTTGTAAGTGCTACACAAAATAATCTCCTACAATCAAAGGCATCTTAAATTCAATGAATTGGGAAATGATTACAATGAATATGATGAATGCAAAAACAGAGGCAAGTTATCCCTGTTTATGGCATATCCAACTATGCCTGAGAGTCTGCAGTCTAGACAAGATATGTCTTCAGTGAATTGTCCCATTAAGAAAAAAACTCGTTTAATGTCTAATAAAGGTAAACAACTAAACTTTTGAAACATTAGGGAAAAAGATTTAAGGAATGACTAACGTGTCCTATCATGTATATTAGAAGTAATTTTCTTTTTTTTTTTTTTTTTAAAGACGGAGTCTCGCTCTGTCGCCCAGGCTGGAGTGCAGTGGCCGGATCTCAGCTCACTGCAAGCTCCGCCTCCCGGGTTCCCGCCATTCTCCTGCCTCAGCCTCCCGAGTAGCTGGGACTACAGGCGCCAGCCACCTCGCCCGGCTAGTTTTTTGTATTTTTTTAGTAGAGACGGGGTTTCACCGTGTTAGCCAGGATGGTCTCGATCTCCCGACCTCGTGATCCGTCTGTCTCGGCCTCCCAAAGTGCTGGGATTACAGGCTTGAGCCACCGCGCCCGGCCTAGAAGTAATTTTCATAAAAATGAGATAACTTTTTATAAGTCCCAATTGTGGTTTCCAGCCTGCAATCACAGACGCCAAAAGTCAGGAATTATTGCAAAGGGTTCACAAATCCACCTGCACATGAAATATTTTATGTTGAATGTCTAAATAAGATCTCAAACATTTTTGAACCATTATTTTTCAAATGTGTTAAAGACACTTTGTTATTAATTAAACATATATCATTTTCAAGTAGTGTTTGACATCATATTCACCTTTTTATTGTGATTAATTAACAGACATTAGAAATATTATTATCCATCATTGGGGGAGAGTCCATGGAATTTTTACTATAAAAATATGCCCTCTATGACAAGAAGTATGAGAACTACTGTCCTCAGTCTTCCTGAGTTGCAAACCTAAGCATTTTCAATAATGATTCATTTTCTACATCTCCATACCCTTAGCAAAATCATTTATTTCTGTGTTACTGGATAAAGGCCCATCCCTTGCTATTACTCTTCCTATTTAAAATTTCATACCCATAGGTAAAACTTGTCATGATTTTAGAAAGAACTCCATTTTTATTCCAACATGTTGAAAGGAAATCTATCTTGTTTCTGAAAATATTGAATAGGATTCTAAAAGGATTTCTTTTTCTCTATTCATTCCTTAAAGTCAGATCTTTTCTAACTAATAGCAAGCCATTTTTCATTCTTTAATAGAATTACTCTAAGAATGTTGGTTTAATTTTTTTCAATTTAAATGGTTGAGTCACAGTGTAATGATTTTATTATACAATTAAGAATTCAGCATCCTGGCTAACACGGTGAAACCCCGTCTCTACTAAAAAATACAAAAAACTAACCGAGCGAGGTGGCGGGCGTCTGTAGTCCCAGCTACTCAGGAGGCTGAGGCAGGAGAATGGCGTGAACCCGGGAGGCGGAGCTTGCAGTGAGCTGAGATCCGGCCGCTGCACTCCAGCCTGGGCGACAGAGCGAGACTCCGTCTCAAAAAAAATAAATAAATAAAAATAAAAATTAAAAAAAAAAGAATTCAGAATACCAAAAATTAGGCAAGATGGTAAGACTATTAGTGCTCTGTCATGGTCAAAATGATTTATTTGCTTACCACCAGGGATTAAATTAGTCATACTTCAGCCATATATTCGATAAAATGGAAAGAGAAAATTTTAATAAGTATACACTTATTAACATGTTTTCTATTTATAAAAGGCTTCAAGTGTCTCTACTATCGGATCTAGGGTTTTCACAAAATTCAAGTAGATGCTTATATTGGTCTGCACATAACTTGAGTACAGTTTCCACTTGTAGGTTCAAGATCAAGAGAGTCATCCAATATGAGTATATGTTGTTTTGAATAAAGCATGCTTTGGAGGACCATTGCCATACTAACACAAGGCAAACTGAAAGACATCTTCCTGTGTCACTGATAAATGTCTCAAATAGTCACTTGATGAGAAAAATGGAAGTAAGAGGGGTATTTTCAATTGGCAATTTAGCAATAGGTATAAGAAATAGGTATGGATAGCTGGCCAATGCATTATTTAAGTCTTCATTCAATAAATATTTATTGAGGGACTTGTATGCACCCAACATGAGACTAGGGTTGGGCAGACAGCAGTGAATGAGAGAGATTTAATGCCCTCACCCTCAAGAAACTTGAAATCTATTGGGGAGACAGAAAGGAAATAAACTATTACAAATTAGCATCAAAGGCACTACAAAAAGGATTAATCCAGGATGTTTTGGAATCGTAAAAGGGGTTTCTAATCCAGTGATGAAGAATCAAAAAAGACTTCTCAGGGAAAGTTAGGCCAGCAACTAATGGGGTAATGGAGTGGGGATGAGGTAAGGAATGTTCCAAGCAGAGAGAAGAAAATATATGAAGATCCTCATGAGACAGAGCAAGGGTGGGATTAAGGACCTGAAAGTAAAGGTTTAGCCTATTACTATTAAGTGAAATAAAAAATAAAATCTCTAGAAGGCTTTTATTAGTTTGTGGTCACCCTTATTAGAAAAAGTGGCATAGTCACTTTTTCAGTGTGATATTTTACATGTTCCACAGACTTTAAAGTGAGTGATAAAGAAAATGTGATATATATATTCCACACCATGGAATACTATGCATCCATAAAAAAGAATGAAATCATGTCCTTTGCAGCAACATGGATGGAGCTGAAGGCCATAATCCTAAGTGAAATAACTTAGAAAGAGAAAGTCAAATATCACATGTTCTCACTTATAAGTGGGAGCTAATCAATGGATACACAAGTTTATATAAATGGAAGTAATAAACAATGGAGACTACAAAATGGGAGAGGGCTGGGAGAGTGAGGATTGAAAACTGCCTATGGGTACAATGTTCAATATTTGGGCGATGGATATGCACATGTGCCTACTGAATCTAAATATTTTTTAAAGTGAGTAATTACAACCAGTAATAAAGAAATGAAAACCGTGGCAAACTTGCAATACATGAATACTTTTAAAGGCCAGCACACATACTATGTGAGCTGCTACACACCGGATTATCAGTTTGAGAGATGGACATACCCCTCTACCAGCTAAAGGAAAAATATTCTTCATTGGAATACTGAGCTGTCTCTGTGGATTTTTCTTCTTACATTTTGGGGATAAATTGTTTTGTGTATATATGCTTAAGTCAGTAATAAAATATAATCCAGACTACAAATATTTTTTGACACAACAAATTTCAGGAAGACATTTAGGGCCTAAAATGAGATTAGACTGTGGTTAGGGAACTCAATCCAATGTTAGAATATCCATCAACTACGCTTCCATTCAAGATAACATGTCAATCTGTCAAGATATCTAGCTGACTGACATTCTTGTGGTGAGTCTAAATTTCTTCTTTTCCCACTCTTAAATTCGCACTTCTATCATGGTATAGGTCTTAAATTGAAGACTGAGCCAGAAATATGACACCTATCAACAGTCTCCTCGCATGTTATTTCAATTTCAATTTGTCAACTTCAACTGAAATGTAGGCAAAGCAAATGTTACAGTGCCAAGCCCCAGACTCAGTTTAATCTTGGGGCTTAAGAAGGGGGAATCAAGCTAATGCTTGTCAACAGATCATGCAGTTGTCCAGAAAGATGATATCAGAACCACATATTCTGTGCTTCAAAGTATTAACTCTGAGAAGAATAATTCTTCAGAAGATGAAGCATAAAAACTAGAGATATACTAAAGCTATCAACAAATCTGTTAGGATTATAGTTAAGTTATAGTCAAGGTGTCACAAAATCCAATCAGGATATATATCCCTAGAAGTCAATCTTAGGATAATATTCAACAGATACTAAAGTAAGAACTTTCAATAAAGCTCTGGCCAATATTTGTGTATGATTTTGTCTTGAATTTTGGTATAACAAATTCTTAACCATTTGAGGTCTGTATCTAGGAATGATATTTTACTGATTTATCAACTGGATCAATACTGGAATTTAGATGATTTAGTAAACAAGTCCACAGCTTACGAGTACTGGAGCTGTGCACTCCAAAATTCCAGGGATGCCATTTGCATAAACTACAATGTAAATTGTAGCCCCCAGGAGTTTTGTAGTGTTGTATCCTATTAGTAAGAATATTTAGATGACTGATGTCCATCTGCAAAGTATCTCTTTTCATGGGTTCATATGCTTTGGGAGCAGTGCTTGATTTTTCTTCTTCTTCATTTTTTTTTCCTAAGGTGGTAATCTATGTATGATAGAGTAACCCCTGTATGAAGAGGTGAAAAATGTCAGTGGAAAGATAAAGAGATGTTTTTCTTCTGTTCCTTTCTTTCTGTACTCTCCTATCCAAACACACACCTGCCAAATGGGCTGCTTTCGAGCCTCACTAGAGAGGGGCATTGGGCACAAAAGACAAAAGAGTTGTGTTGATGAAAGACTGGGCTGACTCTGAGCCAAGTTCGACTGGAAAGAGGTGGAAAAGGCATTCATTTTACTTCGACACTGGAACCCAGCAGCAGCAGCCCAGCTGAGAAGCCACAGAACACATGAAGTCCAGAGTGGCCATGACGGGAACAGATAGCCATGATGAAGCCAGAGCCAATCAGGGTCAGCTTTGTCCCTTGACACATGTAAAACACTGCCCCAGGAACTAGGGCATAAAACTAGGAGAGCTTTTGAAGAAGGTCTCAGATCTAGGAAGAGCAGAAAAGATTTGGATATTACTGTAAATGTGACCACATGCTTCTCCACAGGCCGGGGCAGCCTGGGATATTTAGACTTCTAAAAGATAACTTTGATCTGGAAAGTAAGCTTACAAACTTGTAAAATCTTGTTGTTTTCCAATAAACCATGAAAATAAACACAGTGTTTGAAAAATGAATGAAAAGGCAAAAACAAAGAATGTCTGTCAGTTAATAACTATTGTAACTGATCTTTAAAACTTATTGTATCCTTATAATCACAAATTTTTAAACACCATGATGGGGCTGGTGGGGATAAGAGGAGTGGAAACAGAAAAAGAAATGGAGAAAGCCTGGAAGGATGGGAACAATGAGGCAGAGAGAGGTCCAGCCTCTGCCTTTTGGGGCTGTACTGCATGCCCAGGTTACTCCTCCCTACTTTCCCTCCTTAAAATGCCTTCAACACCTATCTTCATTTGTCTCAGAAAGAAACTGTGCAGAGCAAAACCCTCCTCAGGCCTAAACAGCTGGCTTGATTGAGTTTTCTTTCTGTAGGTATTTGCTCAGGTCACCAGCAGCTTTTCCTAACCTCCAGCATTGCTCAGGCACTTTAGAGCAATCCACGAGTGAGGTGACATTGTAATGTGATGAATAACTCAGCTAGCCAAACTGAACCCTCAGATGACAAAGTATTTATTCAGCTATAACACCCAACTGGGATGTGACTAAAAACTTTCTCCTACCCTTAAACAAAAAAGCAAACAAACTAAAGCAAGGAAGAGATCATTGGCTCAGAAAATGGTCTAAGACTAGGACCTCTCTGGTTGGCATTTTTTGGGTGGCCAGCCTTTTCCATGCTTGCATTTACCCACTCTCCATGTGGATTACAAGGTTTCCCCACCTCAGCACCACTGACATTTTGGGCCCAATAATTCTTTGTTGTGGGATATTCTGTGCACTGCAGGCTATTTAGCAGCATCCCTGGCCTTTACCCACTGGATGCCAGTAGCAATCTTGTTCCCTAGTTGTGACAACCAAAAATTTCTCTGGACATCGCCAAGTGTCCCTTGGGGGCAAAATAACCTGCAGTTGTGAATCAATGATCTAAAATTAAACCTGTCTCTATAACTGACAGCTAATGCTACACCAACAATAACAGCACACACACATTTTTAAAACCCTTTCAATCAAAATTATTTGTGAGTTTCTTTAATATAAAAAGGCCAAAAGCTAGGTTACTGGTTTTTTTGTTTGTTTGTTTTTTTCTGTGACTCTAGGAACAGAACCAGCAGAGAGAGGAAAAGATTATAACGTATGTTTAGTACCTAACATAGTCACATCTTACATGGTATTGGAACATAAATATGAATAAAATACTTGTTGAAATCAGATAATTCCAAGAACTAATATTGAAATTTAAACTAAGTTTTTAAAGAATGAGCAAGCAGCCGTCTAATACTATTTTAGCACATAAATAACTAAAATTAATTCATAATATACAGTGGGAATAAAACTGATCTTCCCAAAAAAGCATTCAAATGACTTTTACAAGGGAATTCCCAATTCCCTGAAAACCTAAAAAAATGACTCCCTTAGTGCATGGACACTGTAGCATCAACAGAACCAATGATTTGTGTTTTTTGGCCAAATTACTCATAGTGTTAGAGCAGACGAGGGAAGAAAAAGGGATAGAAGGAAGGAGTGAGGGATGGGAGAAAGAAAGAGACATTAAGAGAGCCCAGTCCACCATCTGGTATCATGAAGATAAGAAGAATTTGTTTGGAATTATTTTTATACTATCATCATTTTCTTTAAAAGAATTGATTTTTTCTTGATTGCGGAGTTACAATGCTCATTATAGAAAATTCTGAAAATACACAAAATACAAAAGAATGTACCATTTCAAGATAATAATTATTAACTTTATTCCTTCCAACCTCTTCCTAGATTTATGTATTTTACTAATAAGCAGAATTAGGCTTGTACTAGAAATAAAATTTTATCATCAAACCTTTAATGTAGGTTATCCAAAGACAGCCACCCTAATAAAATGTTTAATACAGTGATGCGTCTTCTTAGTGCATGAAGTAATCTTTTTTAACTAAAGGTTCCTTAATTTATTTGCAAAAAACTATATACACTTTAATAAAAATCAAAAGTACTTCAATAACCAAAAAATAAAAATAAAAAATAAAATTTTAAATCCACATTTTTGACTTATCATTGTATTATGAGAATGTCTTCATATCGCTGAATTCATTTCTTTCATTTATTTTTTACTCCTTTATTGAACAAATATTTTGAGTGCCTACAACATTACCAGGCACTATTTCATCTCAGGAGATACAGTGGTGAACAGAAGAGAAAGGAAGAAAGGAAAAAAACAAACAAACAAACAAACCTTGCCTTTGCAAGGTATATGTTCCAAAGTGGGGCACCCAGCGATAAGAAAATTATTGAGTACAATGTTAAGCATGAAAGACAGCAATAAGCAAAATGAGGAAAAATAAGCCAGGAAAGGGGCCGAGAGCAGTTCCATATGTGTTTGGGGGCTGAGTTTTCAATTTTAAAAAGAATGCTCAGAAAAGTCTTCAGTGAGAAGGTAGGCATTGAGTAAAGACCAGAAGGAAGTGAAGGAGAGCTCCTTAGGAATATCAGAGAAATCATTACAGACTGGGAGAATCAGGCAGGAGCTCACCTCCTGTGGGGGTTGATGCCTCTATAGGGAGTTGGGGGCAGAACAGT
The DNA here is from genome assembly GCF_003255815.1 of Theropithecus gelada. Taxonomy (NCBI): domain Eukaryota; kingdom Metazoa; phylum Chordata; class Mammalia; order Primates; family Cercopithecidae; genus Theropithecus; species Theropithecus gelada. Next base: position 37,928,800 of record NC_037689.1, read on the forward strand.
GAGTGATTGTGGCATTGGTGGCGTTTTAGGGGCTTGAGTTTTAATGGAGAATGAGATGAGAGACTACTGAAGATTTGGAGTACAGGGATGACTTGCCATCCAACTAATTCATGGATGTTTCATGAAGAAGAGCCTGACTACCAAAACCAAAAGCAGAGAGCCCTGTTAGGATGCTACCACAGGGGTCTGGCCTGATGTAGGATCAAACTCATGTGGAGGTAACATAAGTGGTTAGATTCTGGATATATTTTGAAAATGAGAACAGCAGAATTCTGAGTATCCACTATGCAAAGTGTAAGAGGAAAAAAAAAGAGTCAAGAATGACTTTTGGGTTTTTTGGCCTGAAATTATTACTCTAAATTACAATTTTGATAAATGCATAATTTTTAATAATGCTTTTAAAATGATTCTCATTATGTAGGAAGTATCAAAATTAAAAACCATGAGATTGATCACAGCAATGTCATCTTTATTAGAATATAAGTTTAGCAACTAGAAAGCAGTAGTGTAAGTTCAAACAAATCAAAAGCATCTTGTCTCTTGAAAATTGAAAAATAATTTATTTAAAAGATGAATGAAAAGAAAAACAAACAATTCAGTAGACAATTCAAAACCAAGATCATCAAAATCTACAGGTGAGATTAGTCTTGAAAGACGAAAGAGTTCATGAAGAGAAGCAGCAGCACAAAAGATTCCAGACAACAGGAACAAGTATTGGAGTGTAAAGAGTGTAAGGAGGAAATGGTGAAGGACAGGCAGGGACTTGATAGTCCAGGACATTATATGCCATACAAAATATTCACATTTTATCCTGAATGCGATGGCAGGACCACTACAGGATTTCAAATCAGGAAAAACTTTTTAACAACCATGAGTATTGGGGACTAGTGGCTCATGAAAGGATCTTCAGTTAGTAGGTATTCATGATTTTTTCTCTTGCTATTAAAAAAACAAAAAGTGTCATTCTTATTTACCAATCTATGTAAAAAGATATAACATTCAAAAGTAGATCACTGTAAACAACCCATCTGAGAAGGGACTGATAACCAGAATATATAAGGAGCTCAAACAACTCTATAGGAAAAAGTCTAATAATCCAATAAAAAGAAATGGGCAAAAGATTTGAATAGACATTGCTCAAAGGAAGACATGCAAATGGCAAACAGGAATACAAACAATTGTTCAACATCATTGATCATCCGAGAAATGCAAATCAAAACTACAATGAGATTAAAAGATACGGGCTGGGTAGGTGGAAAATGGTGGCTAGGAGGCAAGACTAATTTACAGCTTCCTCTTGGATGGGCAGAGCAGTGTGTGGAGACTCACATCATGAGCTTTTGCTCCAAGAACTACTGCAGGAACATACCAGGAAAGCCAAGAGAATACCACAGATGCTTTTAAGAAGGTGGATTGCCATTGCAGGCTCTGTGGGACAGCCAAGGAACTCTGAAGACAAAGGACATAATCCACTGGGAGTTCTATGGCCCTGCCCACCACCTGAGATACCTGAATACTTATCCAAAGGCCACCCTAGGGCAAGTTTGTATCCTCCCTATACAACTGCAGCTGATGCGTTCTTGAAAGTGCTACCTCCTGGCTAGAGGCCAATCCACACCAAACCAACACACTTAATGAAAATACAACCAAGGACCCTCACAGAGTCCCCTTTACTCCCCTGCTACCTTCACCAGAGCAGGTACTTATATCCACAGCTGAGAAACCTGAAGACAGATCACATCACAGGACTCTCTGCAGATACTTCCCAGTACCAGCCCAGAGACCAGAGCTCCGCTGTGTGGCTAGATCCAGAAGAGAAGTAACAATCACTGCAGTTTAGATCTCAGGGAGCTCCATCCTTAGGGGAAAGGGGAGAGCACCACATCAAAGGAACACCCCTGTGAGACACAAACATCTGAACAGCAGCCCTTGAGTTCCAGATCTTCCCTCTGACATAGTCTACCCAAATGAGAAGGAACCAGAAAAGCAATTCTGGTAATATGACAAAACAAGGTTCTTTAATACCCCCAAAAGATCACTCTAGCTCACCAACAGTGGATCCAAAACAAGATGAAATATCTGAATTGCCAGAAAAGGAATTCAGAAGGTCAAATATTAAGCCAATCAAGGAGGCACTGGAGAAAGGTGAAGTACAACTTAAAGAAAAAAAAAAATGGCACAGGATATGAATGGAAAAGTCCCCAGTGAAATAGATAGCAGAAATAAAAAACAATCACAACTTCTGGAAATGAAGGACACATTTAGAAAATTGCAAAATGCACTGGAAAGTCAGCAATAGAATCCAACAAGTAGAAGAAGGAACCTCAGAGCTTGAAGACAAGGCTTTTGAATTAACCCAATCTGACAAAGACAAAGACAAAAGAATAATAATTAAAAAAATGAACAAAGCCTCCAAGAAGTTTGGGATTACATTAAACAACCAAACCTAAGAATAATTGGTGTTCCTAAGGAAGAAGAGAAATCTAAAATTTGGAAATACATTTGAAGGAATAACTGAGGAAAACTTTCCCGGCCTTGCTAGAAATCTAAACATCCAAATACAAGAAGCTCAAAGGACACCTGGGAAATTCATCACAAAAAGATCATCGCCTAAGCACATAGTCATCAGGTAATCTAAAGTCAAGATGAAGGAAAAAGTCTTAAGAGCTGTGAGGCAAAAGCATCAGGTAAACCTATAAAGGAAAATCTATTAGATTAACAGCAGATTTCTCAGCAGAAACCCTACAAGCTAGAAGGGGTTGGGGTCCCATCTTTAGCCTCCTTAAACAAAACAATTATCAGCCAAGAATTTTGGGTCCAGTGAAACTAAGCTTCATAAATGAAGGAAAGATACAGTCTTTTTCAGACAAACAAATGCTGATAATTCACCACTACCAAGCCAGCACTACAAGAACTGCTAAAAAGAGCTCTAAATCTTAAAACAAATCTCCAAAATACACCAAAAAAGAATCTCCTTAAAGCATTAATCTCACAGGACTTATAAAATAACAACACAATGAAAACAAACAAACAAACAAACAAACAAACAAGGTATTCGGGCAACACATAGCATGATGAATAGAATAGGACTTCACATCTCAATACTTACATTGAATGTAAATGGCCTAAATGCTCCACTTAAAAGATACAAAATGGCAGAATGGATAAGAATTCACCAACCAAGTATCTGCTGTCTTCAAGAGGCTTACCTGACACATAAGGACTTGCATAAACTTAGGGTAAAGGGATGGAAAAAGATATTCCATGCAAATGAACACCAAAAGCGAGCAGGACTAGCTATTCTTTTTTTTTTTATCATTTTATTTTTTTGAGACGGAGTCTCGCTCTGTAGCCCAGGCTGGAGTGCAGTGGCCGGATCTCAGCTCACTGCAAGCTCCGCCTCCCGGGTCCATGCCATTCTCCTGCCTCAGCCTCCGGAGTAGCTGGGACTACAGGTGCCCGCCACCTGGCCCGGCTAGTTTTTTTGTATTTTTCAGTAGAGACGGGGTTTCACCGTGTTAGCCAGGATGGTCTCGATCTCCTGACCTCGTGATCCACCCGTCTCGGCCTCCCAAAGTGCTGGGATTACAGGCTTGAGCCACCACGCCCGGCCGACTAGCTATTCTTATATCAGACAAAACAAACATTATAGCAACAGCAGTCAAAGAAACACAAAGAGGGCTAGGTGCAGTGGCTCATGCCTATAATCCCAGCACTCTGGGAGGTCAAGGTGGGCAGATTGCTTGAGTCCAGGAGTTCGAGACCAGCTTGGGCAACAGAGCAAAACCCCATCTCTACTAAAAATACAAAAAAAAAAAAAAAAAAAAAATAGCTGGGTGTGGTGGCGTGCACCTGTAGTCCCAGCTACTCAGGAGGCTAAAGTGGAAAAATAACTTGAGCCTGGGAAGTCAAGGCTACCATGAGCTAAGATTGTGTCACTGCACTCCAAACCAGGGCAATCAGAGTGAGACCCTGTCTCAAAAAAAAAAAAAAAGACCAAAAAAAAAAAAAAAACAAACAAAGACAAAGACACTATATAATGATAAAAAGACAAAGAAAGACACTATATAATGATAAAAAGACTAGTCCAACAGGAAAAATCACAATCCTAAATATATATGCACCTAACACTGGAGCTCCCAAATTTGTAAAACAATGACTGCTAGACCTACGAAATGAGATAGACAGCAACACAATAATAGTGGAGGACTTCAGTACTCCACTGACAGCACTAGACAGGTCATCAAAACAAAAAGTCAACAAAGAAACAATGGACTTAAACTATACCCTAGAACAAATGGACTTAACAAATATTTACAGAACATTCTACCCAACAACTGCAGAATATACATTCTATTCATCAGCACCTGGAACATTCTCCAAGATAGACCATATGATAGGCCAAAAAACAAGTCTCCACAAATTTAAGAAAACCAAAATTATAGCAAGTACTCTCTCAAACCACAGTGGAATAAAATTAAAAATCAACTTCAAAATGAACTTTCAAAACCATACAAATACATGGAAATTAAATAACCTGCTTTTGAATGATCATTGGGTCAACAATGAAATAAAAATGAAAATTTAAAAATTCTTTGAACTGAACAATAGTAGTGACACAACCTATCAAAACCTCAGGGATACAGCAAAGGCAGTGCTAAGAAGACAGTTTATAGCATTAAATGCCTATATCAAAAAGTCTGAAAGAGCACAAACAGACAATCTAAGGTCACACCTCAAGGAGCTAGAGAAACAAGAACAAACCAAACCCAAACCCAGCAGAAAGAAAGAAATAACGAAGATCAGAGCAGAACTAAATAAAATTGAAGCAAAAAAAAAAAAAAAAAAAAAAAAAAAAACAAAAGATAAATTAAACTAAAAGATAATTCTTTGAAAAGATAAATAAAATCGATGGACCATTAGTGAGATAAACCAAGAAAAAAAGAGAGAAGATCCTAACTAGCTTATTAGAAATGAAACCGGAGATATTCAAATCAATACCACAGAAATACAAAAGATCACTCAAGGCTACTATGAACAGCTTTACACGCATAAACTAGAAAACCTAGAGGAGATGTGTAAATTCCTGGATATATACAACCCTCCTAGATTAAACCAGGAAGAAATAGAAACTCTGAATAGACGTATAACAGGCAGCGAGATTGAAATGGTAATTAAAAAGTTACCAACAAAAAAGAGTCCAGGACCAGACAGATTCACAGCTGAATTCTAACCGACATTCAAAGAAGAGTTGGTACCAATCCTATTGACATTATTCCAAAAGATAGAGAAAGAGGGAATTCTCCTTAAATCATTCTATAAAGCCAGTATCATCCTAATACCAAGACCAGGAAAAGACATAACAAAAAAAGAAAACTACAGACCAATATCCCTGATGAACATAGATGCAAAAATTCTTAACAAAATACTAGCTAACCAAATCCAACAGCATACCAAAAAGATAATCCACCGTGACCAAGTGGGTTTCATGCCAGGGATGCAGGGATGGTTTAACATCTGCAAGTCAATAAATGTGATATGCCATATAAACAGAATTAAAAATAAAAATTACATGATCATTTCAATAGATGCAGAAAAAGCATTTGACAAAATCCAGCATATTCAGTAAAATCGGCATAGAAGGGACATATTTTAAGGTAATAAAAGCCATCTACAACAAACCCACAGCCCACATTATACTGAATGAGGAAAGTTGAAAGCATTTCCCCTGAGAACTGGAACAAGACAAGGATGCTTTCACCACTTCTATTCAACATAGTACTGGAAGCCCTAGTCAGAGCCATTAGAAAAGAGAAAGAAATAAAGGGCATCCAAATTGGTAAAGAGGAAGTCAAAGTGTTGCTGTTTGCTGATAACATGATTGTATACATAGAAAATCCTAAAGACTCATTCAAAAAGCTCCTATAACTGGTAAATGAATTCAGCAAAGTTTCAGGATGCAAAATTAATGTCACAGTGGCCCTGCTATACACCAACAGCAATCAAGCCAAGAATCAAATCAAGAACTCAACCTCTTTCACAATAGTTGCAAAAAAAAAAAAAAAAAAACAGAATATAAGGAGGTGAAAAACCTCTACAAGGAAAACTACAAAACATTGCTGAAAGAAATCATAGATGGCACAAACAAATGGAAACCCATCCCATGCTCATGGATGGGTAAAATCAATATTGTGAAAACGACCATAATGCCAAAAGCAATCTACAAATTCAACACAATTCCCATAAAAATACCACCATACCATCATCATTCTTCACAGAACTACAAAAAAAAAAAAAAAATCCTGAAATTCATATGGAACCAAAAAGAGCCCACATAGCCAAAGAAAGACTAAGTAAAAAGAACAAATCTGGAGGCATCACATTACCCAACTTCAAACTATACTGTAAGGCCATAGTCACCAAAACAGCATGGTACTAGTATGAAAATAGGCATATAGACCAATGAAACAGAATAGAGAACCCAGAAATAAAGCCAAATACTTAGTCAACCGATCTTCAACAAAGCAAACAAAAATATAAAGTGGGGAAAGGACACCCTATTCAACAAATGGTGCTGGGATAATTGACAAGCCACATGTAGAAGAATGAAACTGGGTCCTCATCTCTCACCTTATACAAAAATCAACTCAACATGGATCAAAGACTTAAATCTAAGACCTGACACTGTAAAAATTCTAGAAGACAACATTAGGAAACCCCTTATATTATAGACATTGGTTTAGGCAAAGAATTCATGTCCAAGAACCCAAAATCAAATGCAACAAAAACAAAGAAAAATAGATGGGACTTAATTAAACTAAAAAGCTTCTGAACAGCAAAAGAAATAATCAGCAGACTAAACAACCCACAGAGTCGGAGAAAATCTTCACAATCCATACATCTGACAAAGGACTAACATTCAGAATCCATAAGGAATTCAAACAATCCCATCAAAAAGTGGGCTAAGGACATGAATAGACAATTCTCGAAAGAAGATATACAAACGGCCAACAAACATTTGAAAAAATGCTCAACATCACTAAAGATCAGGGAAACGCAAATCAAAACCACAAAATGATATACCACGTTACTCCTGCAAGAATGGCCACAATTAAAAAATAAAAAAAATAAGAGATGCTGGTGTGGATGTGGTGAAAAGGGAACACTTTTACACTGTTGGTGGGAATGTAAACTAGTATGACCCCTATGAAAAACAGTGTGGAGATCCCTTAAAGAACTAAAAGTAGATCTACCATTTGATCCCACAATCCCATTCCTGGGTTTCTACCCAGAGGAAAAGAAGTCATTATACGAAAAAGATACTTGCACACACATGTTTATAGGAGCACAATTCACAATCGCAAAAATGTGGAACCAGCCCAAATGCCCATCAATCAACAAGTGGATAAAGAAAATGTGGTATATAGCTACCATGGAATACTACTCAGCCATAAAAAGGAACAAAATAATGGAATTTTCAGCAACGCGGATGGAATTGAAGACCATCATTCTAAGTGAAGTAACTCAGTAATGGAAAACCAAACATCACATGTTCTCACTCGTAAGTGGGAGCTAAGCTATTAGGATGTAGAGGTATAAGAATGATTAAATGAAATTTGGGGACTTGAGGGAAAGGGTGGGATGGGGGTAAGGGAAAAAAGACTACACACAGGGTACAGTGTACACTGCTCAGGTGATGGGTGCACCAAAATCTCAGAAATCACCACTAAAGGACTTATTCATGTAACCAAACATGACCTGTTCCCCAAAAACCTACTGAAATTTTTAAAAAGATTATACAAAACATACATGTGTGTGCAATAAAATCAAATAATTATTTTGAAAACTTTTTATTTAAAGAATAATTAAGTTTTTGAAGTCTGCCAGTTTAAATAATTTTTTAGATTTTTGGGTAATTTACAATCTTGATTTAATATCAAGTTGAGCTAATTTGTAATTATTGAATACCTAAATGATTTTTTTTTTTTTTTTTGAGACAAAGTCTCGCTCTTGTTCCCCAGGCTGGAGTGCAATGGTGCAATCTCGGGTCACTGCAACCTCTGCCTCCCAGGTTCAAGTGATTCTCCCACCTCAGCCTCCCGAGTAGCTGGGATTACAGACGCCTGCCACCACGCCTGGCTAATTTTTATATTTTTAATACAGACAGGGTTTCACCATGCCGTCCAGGCTGGTCTCAAACTCCTTACCTCAGGTGATCCGCCCACCTTGGCCTCCTAAAGTGCTGGGATTACAGGAGTGAGCCACTGCACCTGGCCATAATTTCTAAGATGCAATTCTGAGATTTTATTACTAAATATTGTATTGTTTCTATGCTTTTGCTTATGCTTTTATATGCTGTAAAAAATCTAAATCTTTGGGTCATTTAATGAATGTGTTCATGTTAGCCACTCTGTAATGTAAAAGGGATGTGTATGGTTGTAGAAAGTTGTGTTATGTGCATTCGTGAACTTTGCTAGTCTACTAAAATACTCCTTAAATTAAAAGCCTGGGTGACAGAGCGAGACTCCGTCTCAAAAAAAAAAAACCAAAAAACAAAACAAAACAAAAAAACAGTTTTCAATTATCTACCTTCATCCAATTTTCTGTATGAAATAGAGGTTAACTACTTTGGTTAAAAGTTATAACTACAGCTTGGGCAACACAATAAGACCCCATCTTTACAAAAAATAAAAAAATTAGCTGAGTGTGGTGGTGCATGCCTGTAGTCCTAGCAGTTCAAGGCTGCAATGAGCTATGATTGCACTAGTGCACTCCAGCTCAGGTGACAGAGTGAGGCCTTGTTTTTTAAAAAAAAAATTATAATTAATATGGCTGGTTGAGACTATACTATGAACATTGGTGACAGAGGAATATAATTATTTATGTGCTTTGTTTCTCAAAGCAAAAGGGACTACTTTTACCCTAATGGATGTATTCTCAAACCCTTTGGTCTCAGGATCCCTTTACATTTTAAAAACTTTTAAGGACAACTAAAGAGCTTTTGTTTAAGCAGGTTATATTTATCAGCATTTGTGATATTAGAAATGAAAATTAAGAAATCTTTAAAGTATTTGATTCTTTTGAAAAATAGAAATAATGACCTGATTGCATGCTAACCTAAATAACACATTTAATGAAAACAAATTATATTTTTAAAAAATTAGTGAGGAGCGTTGCATTGTTTTACAGTTTTATAAATCCCTTTGATAACAGAGATTTGCTAATAGAACTAATAGAGGCCTTCATGTTAAAAACTGTCAATAAATTAGGTATTGAAGGGACATACCTAAAAATAATAAGAGTCATTTTTGACAAACCCTGAGCCAATATCATACTGAATGGGCAAAAGCTGGAAGCATTCCCCTTGAAAACTGGCATAAGACAAGGATGCTCACTCTCACCATTCTTATTCAACATAGTATTGGAAGTTCTGGCCAGGGCAATCAGGCAACAGAAAGAAATAAATGGTATTCAAATAGGAAGAAAGGAAGTCAAATTATCTTTGGGTTTGCAGATGACATGATCCTATTTCTAGAAAACCCCATCAACTCAGCCCAAAATCTTCTTAAGCTGATAAGCAACTTCAGCAAAGTCTCAGGATACAATATCAATGTGCAAAAGTCACAAGCACTCCTATACACCAACAATAGGCAAGCAGAGAGCCAAATCATGAATGAATTCCCATTCGCAATTGCTAAGAAGAGTATAAAATACCTAGGAATACAGCTAACAAGGGAAGTGAAGGACCTCTTCAAGGAGAACTACAAACCACTGCTCAAGGAAATTAGAGAGGACATAAATGAAAAAAAAATTCCACACTCATGGATAGAAAGAATCAATATTGTGAAAATGGCCATACTGCCCAAAGTAGTTTATAGATTCAATGATATTGCAATTCAACTACCATTGACATTCTTCACAGATTTAGAAGAAACTATTTTAAAATTCATTCGGAACCAAAAAAGAGGTCATATAGCCAGGACAATCCTAAGCAAAAAGAACAAAGCTGGAGGCATCATACTACCAGACTTCAAACTATGCTACAAGGCTACAATAACCAAAACAACATGGTACTGGTACAAAAACAGATACATAGATCAATGGAATAGAACAGAGAACTCCAAAGAAAGACTGCACATCTACAACCATCTGATCTTCAACAAACCTTACAAAAACAAGCAATGGGAAAAGGATTCCCTATTTAATAAATGGTGCTGCGAAAACTAGCTAGCCATATGCAGAAAATTGAAACTGGACCCCTTCCTTACACGTTATACAAAAATTAACTCAAGAAGGATCAAAGACTTAAATGTAAAACCCAAAAGCAAAAGTTGACAAATGGGATAAAATTAAACTAAAGAGCTTCTGCACCACAAAAGAAACTATCATCAGAGAGAACAGGTAACCTACAGAATGGGAGAAAATTCTTGCAATCTATCCATCTGACAAAGGTCTAATATCCAGAATCTACAAGGAACTTAAACAAATTTACAAGAAAAAAACAAACAACCCCATTAAACAGTGGGCAAAGGACATGAACAGACATTTCTCAAAAGAAGACATTCATGCGGCCAACGAACATGTGAAAAAAAGCTCCGCATCACTAATCACTAGAGAAATGCAAATCAAAACCACAATGAGATACCATTTCATGCCAGTTAGAATGGCAATTATTAAAATGTCAAGAAACAACATGCTGGCGAGGTTGCAGAGAAATAGGAATGCTTTTATACTGTTGGTGGGAATGTAAATTAGTTCAACCATTGTGGAAGACAGTGTGGCGATTCCTCAAAAACCTAGAACCAGAAATACCATTTGACCCAGCAATCCCATTACCAGGTATATACCCAAAGGAATATAAATTATTCTATTATAAAGATACATGCACATATATGTTCATTGCAGCACTATTCACAATAGCAAAGGCATGGAATCAACCCAAATGCCCATCAACGATAGACTGGATAAAGAAAATGTGGTACATATACACCATGGAATACTATGCAGCCATAAAAAGGAACAAGATCATGTTCTTTGCAGGGATATGGATGGAGCTGGAAGCCATTATCCTCAGCAAACTAACACAGGAACAGAAAACCAAACACCACATGTTCTCACTTATAAGGGGGAGATGAACAGTGAAAACACATGGACACTGGGAGGGGAACAAGACACACTGGGGCCTGTCGGTGGGTGGGGTGGGGGAAGGAGAGCATTGGGAAAAATAGCTAATGCATACTGGGCTTAATACCTGGGTGATGGGTTGATGGGTGCAGCAAACCACCATGATACATGTTACCTATGTAACAAACCTGCACATCCTGCACATGTACCCTGAAACTTAAAATTAAAAACAAAAAAGAATATGATAAGAATGTAATATTTTAAAAAGAACTGCCCAAAGGAGGAATTCTGATGTTTCACTCATCAGGGGGTCCCTGCCAAGCGTTTTGACCTGGATTCCACATAAACATAAAGCAAGCCTATTGAAAAAGCTTATGTACTATTATTTATTAGAGAGTTTAATTCAGGAACAGCAGGAGTAAGGTAATGGGAGAGAAACACCAGGAATGAGGGAGAACCAATGTATGAGTGCTTTGTCATGCAGGCTATTCCTCTGTATCAAGGGCTAAAGAATGCTCCATCCCTCAGAGTGATCTTCAGAGAGGTCATTTGGGAAGAGGAAAGGAGAAGAATTCATTCACCTGCTTCTGATTCCCACTGGTCAAATTTGACCTATGAAGCATTAATTTTCCCAGACTTTCATGTAATATGCTGCATATATGTGAATACTGTATCATGCTGGCTCCATGTCTTGTGGTATCTCCCACGTCTGTATCAATCAGAAAGCCCCAGATAGGAGTCACTAGAGAGGCACTATGGGCATGAAGTAAATGGTGGGCAGGAACAACTGGCCAGAGGCCCTGGAGCTAGTTGAGACAGAAAATATCTGAAAAGGCACATAGGAGATGTTTGATCATCAACCTATATATCAAACACCTACTTTTGCAGTGTTACAAGCCCAATAACTACAGCTAAACATTGCAAAGTTCTCAGTAGACCTGGAACTAAATGGGGTCTTTTATGCTTCGCGGGCACACTACAAATGTCTTACTAGTTATTATTGTCTTAGGACAGTCTCATCAAGATAAAAAAATCACAGTTGCTCTGTATTCTTTTGATTGATAAATAAAATACTTTTAAAATTATTCATATAATGGATTCCATTAATTGGTTTACTGATTCGATTTACGGAGTGCTTACTATTTTCCAATTAAGCATAAGAAGCTGCCATGGACTTTGGTATCATCGTTGTCATCGTCATGATTACTATAGAGGTGTTATTAGAGTCCATTCTCCAAAGGGGACACATGATTCAACCCAGTTCTGATTATTATGGCAATACCTGACTCTAATGCTTTCCTCCTACCAAGTGGGTTTCCTTGTAACTGTCTTCACATAAATCCATGAGCCACGATCCTTGATACCTTCCCATCTACTCCTGTATCTTCTATGCTTTTAACCTCAATTCCTCATCTTTACACTAAATCTTAATCTCATTGTTTCCAATCCAGTCGTGAAACATGACTCCAGATCCAGGTAGTTGTTCCTTTGACCTGACAATTTGGTCATGGACTTCCCGACATTGACTAAAGACTAAGCAGGACTAGACCTGCCTCATGATTATGCAGAAAGAGCCTGAGTCAATTCTTCAGGCAGAATGCAACAAATTTACTCACTATCCACAGAAGGAGGATTAGAAATAGTGTCCCCTAAACTGTCACACCAAAACAAAATATGTAATGTTTGGGGGAAAGCTTGAATCAGGGGAAAGAGGTTCAAAAGTTCCCCTGCAAAAGATCCTCTGCCACCTGGCTCAAAAGATCTCTACTTCTGCACCACTTAACCAGCATTATCTTGGAATGGAATGGACCAAGACAAAAGAGCAAGACTTATTTGCTCTCTCCTGCTGCAATTTGTAGTGATCCACATAGATTCCCTGCACAACTGGGGATTTCAAGCCTATCTCAGACCTTATGTAAGGTGGAAGCTCCTCCAGAGTTTCATTTTGGGTACTGGAACTTGTGATAACTGTCTTTAGGCTCTGTCTGCTCCACTTGGACAATTTATGTTTCATTTGTTCCAACAGAAATTGCCGGAAGTAGAGGAATGAGATTTCTCCCATATATGAATCTAAGACTGCCCTTAGTGAGTCAAATTCCAATGGATCATTCAGTCTAGCTGAGTTAAGGAATGATGCATGGGAAAGCACAGTAAATTTCCACCATTTATTTTGTATTTAATAATGTAATATAGACTTTCTGGAAGATACAATTACTAGGAATGAATTTGGCTATAGTGTCAAGCTCTTTTTTTAGTTCTTTGGAACAATGGTAGTCTTTGTTTCTTTTCTGGATGCATCTAGAGCTCACTGTCAATTCAGGCCAAAAATAATATGCATGTATATACAGAATGGCCCTCTCAGTAAGGTAGAAGAAAGCATTTCTTTATTTATGTTTTATTTATACTTTAAAAAAATTTGCTTAGGCCTATTGTGTAAGACGCTCAAGGTTATATTTGCCAACCTTCAAAGGAATATAAAAGGATATAGCTTTGCACTTCATTATAAAACAGTATTCATAGTCCCAGGAGCATCATATTCTTTATATTCACAAGGTAAACAAACACATTGCTTAGAGTGCCACAGAAGAAATGTTGATGAATCTCTCATTGTAATAACGGGCCAGCAAACATTTTTCTTTTTTTTTTTTTAGACAAAGTCTTGCTCTGTCGCCCAGGCTGGAGTGCAGTGGCATGATCTCGGCTCACTGTAACCTCTGCCTCCTGGGTTCAAGCAATTCTCCTGCCTCAGCCTCCCAAGTAGCTGGGACTACAGGTGTGTGCCTCCATGCCCAGCTAATTTTTGTATTTTTAGTAGGGACGGGGTTTCACCATGTTGGCCAGGCTGGTCTCGAACTCCTGACCTCTCATGATCCACCCACCTCGGCCTCCCAGTGCTGGCATTACAGGCGTGAGCCACTGCGCTTGGCCATAAACATCCCTTGATGCCAGGTTCAAGTCATTTTATTTGGGCACAGAAATATGACTAGGTATGCTGAGCTGCAAAAGGTTTCAAGAAAGCAGACAGGTATATTTTTAGTAGCAAAGTCATCTTATCTTCAGGATCTATTAAAATATTTGTATTCTAGAGGATTTGCTCCAAATGGAAACTAGATTTCCAGATTCACTCTGGCTTAGTGAATGGAGTCTGACTTGGGCAACCAAGGGTTGGTGCAACACTCTCATCATTGTCATCTCCTGCCACCACTGCAAACATGAAGCTATTCTGGGGAGGAAGGAGGACAAGGCTTCAAGGCCTCACCAGACTTCTCTGCGTATACATCAGGCACTGAAGTGTGTCTCTGTCAGCCCTTTCCATCTCCAGTGATTTCAAGGCATGATAGACATTTTTAAAAATTAGCTTCTCTCCGTGGGGAGAAAGGGTACTCTGCCCCAGAGAAGAAGGGAAGCCTTGTTTTTGTACCTAGTAACTGTAAGAAGTCAAACTAGAAAAAAGAGAGAGACAGAGACAGAGAAGGACAATGGTGTTCTGGGTGCAGAGAAAAAAAGACAATTTTTTAAAGGGAACTTTTTACAATTTTTGGAAAAATCATGAAACTGATTTCAATTCAGGATATGTTTATCAAATGTGTACTCTTTCATTTTTTTTTTATTCACCTTGGATGAGAGACAGAGGATGACAGACATTCAAATCTTGTACCCTGTCTTCCAAAACGAGGGTAGTTTCCAATTACACTTAGAGCTTCTTACTCAGTTTGAACCTTTGAGTCTAATATTACAAGGAATATGATGTAACTATTTAGATACAAATGAATTTGTAGAGTCTAGTCCTATCTCCAAAACGCCAGCCAGGCCAACCTCCTCCATGACTCCCATGCATATCTTGCTTCTATGTTCTGTTCTCTCATCCTCTTATTTCCATTTATTTTCTTTTTATGTCATTTACTACTTATGCTGAACCTCTTTCCATTAATTTATTTCCATCACTTCGTTCAATGCCAAGTTCAAGTCATCTTATTTGGAAGCCTTCCCTGATGCATTTTCATCTTCCTTTGAGCCATGATGCAGCTCATAGATCAACTTCCATGGTCTAAACGTTTGTGTCTCCCCAAAATTCATTTGTTGAAACTAAATCTCCAATGCAAGTGGTATTAAGATGTGGGGCCTTGAGGAGGTGATTAGTTCATGAGGGCAGAGCCCGTGAATGAGATTAATGCCCTTATAAAAGAAGGAGGTGCAAAGGAGTTTGCTTGCCTCTTCCATCATGTGAGAACACAGCAACAAGGTACCATCTATGAAGTAGAGCAAGCCCTTAACAGACACTTGATCTTGGACTTACTGGCTTCCAAAGTTATGAACAATAGATTGTTGCTGTTTATAAATTACCCAGTCTAAGGTATTTTGTTATAGCAGCCTGAACAGATTAAGACATCGACCTGTCCATACTACTACTGCTAATAGCTAACATATACTGAGCATCATGAACTAGGCACTGTGAAAAGTACTTTGTAGAGATTAGCTAATGGAATACGTATCCTACGCAGTAGAATTTTACAGATGAAGAAACCAAGGCATAGAAAAGTGAAGCAACTTCCCAAAATGGCTCTGTAGAAATGTCTCTCAAGTGTACCAGTGTCTCTAGTGCTTTGGTGCACATCTCAAAAAATTTTTTCTTATATTTGGAAAAACCTAAAGACACCACCAGAAAATTATTAGAACTGATAAATAAATTCAATAAAGTTGCAGGATATAAAATCAACATACAAAATTTTTTCTCAATATTTTATTGTGAAAACATTCAAATATGAAAAAATTAAAAAGACTATTACAGCAAACACCTGTATACTGTATATCCACTACCTGTATTATCCCATTAATATTGTGCTTTATTTCATTTATTACATGTCTGTCCATCCACTATTCATCTTTTTATTTTTTATACATTTTGCTGGAAACTGTGAACACTACATCCCCAACCTCCAATACTTACGTATGCATGTCATTAACTTGCTCCTCAAAATTTAATGTTAAAAGGAGACATTGATGTGGAATGAACA
Source organism: Theropithecus gelada (assembly GCF_003255815.1). Classification (NCBI taxonomy): domain Eukaryota; kingdom Metazoa; phylum Chordata; class Mammalia; order Primates; family Cercopithecidae; genus Theropithecus; species Theropithecus gelada. Next base: position 37,944,939 of record NC_037689.1, read on the forward strand.
ACCATGCTCTTCTCTCTCTGTGATCTAGGATCGACTGAGTGGTACATATGCCTTTTGTTTAAAACAGTACATAAAACATTTTTAAGGCTACTTTTCGTTACTATGTGGTACCTTCCAAAATCAGACAACACCTGCCAAGATCCCTGGGATCTTATTTTATTAAGATGAAGAGAAGTAAGATTCCATCAGTAGACTCACAAACCGAGGGCAAACCTGTAAGCTCCACACTCATTCCAGAAGGCATTGCTGGGCCACAGAAGAGCTACTGCTTCCAAATCAGATGGAGTCACTGGGGTGTTATTGGATTTAGATGAGAAAGAACACTAGGCTAGTAAGGAGGATGTCTTGGGAGGACACCCATGAGCAGGAATAAAGTGAGAAACCAGAGCTGGTGACATTAGAGAAGACTGTGCATCTATTTGAGTCTGGGAAAAACAAGCTAAAGATAGTCCATTATGTATCACATTGCACTGATTTTAAATTCCCCAAGAGCTTCATAAGAAAACAAAATACGAATTTTACACAGTTGATATTTAACTTTTGAATTAGACGTTTAGCTTGGCTTAATTACAAGCTGACTTAATTTTTTTTAACAGCAATGCTTCATTTTGAAGAGGAGGCTCTAAAATTTAATTCATCTCAAAGTTCAAATGTATTGAGTATAACATTTTAGATACATCTAAAATACATTACAATTTTTATTGCTGAGGACAATATGCTAAACAGTCTTACTCCAAAGCATTATTTAAAATACTTACAGAAGGCATTATTTTCTTGTGGATTATGAGAGGCAATTAAGAGAAATATTGAAGCCTAAATAAAGTTTGAGGTTGTTTTCATCCCCATGTTATTTAAGGAACAATATTTTCCTGCTTTAACAGATACCAACTCTTCATCGTGGAGTTTGAGGTTAAGATCAGCTCTATTCACAAATGAATAGATGAGTGATTTCCAGATAGGGTTGCCAAATTTAGCAAATTAAAATACAGGATACCCAGTCAAATTTGAATTTCAGATAAACAAATCATTGTTTAGTATAAGTATATCTCATCGAATTTCAGATGAACAAGTAATTTTTTGTATAAGTATTTCCCAAATATTGCATGACACCTGCTTATAATAAAAAATATTCATTGTTTATCTGCAATTGCAATTTAGTAGAGTGTCTATATTTTATCTGGCAATCCTATTTCTGGAAGGAGTTTGGAAGGCTTCCAAGAAGGTCATACACTTAAACATCTCTCCTTGTGAGATCTTAATTCTTTCTACTGATGGTTCCATCTCCATTGACCTTTTCCAGAGGTGAGGAAAGAAAAACTTTCTAAAATTCATAATCTTCTATGCAATCCTCTTTTTTTTTTGAGATGGAGTCTGGCTCTGTCGCCCAGGCTGGAGTACAGTGGCCGGATCTTAGCTCACTGCAAGCCCCGCCTCCCGGGTTCACGCCATTCTCCCGCCTCAATAGAGACACAATAATATGTTCTGACATGGAATTATCTCAAAAGCAAATTATTCAGTGAAAAAGGCAAAGTTCAGAAATATATTCACCCTGGTCATAAGGGTTAGCTTTGGTGAGGGGGGCTGTGTGTGTGTGTGGTTGGAGGGATTGTGCTAAGGAGTCTGCCTCTTTGCTCTATTATTTTGTACATTTTGAATTTTCCATCATATTTAGAGCTCTAAATAGAGGAGACAGAAAATGCCAAAACACGAGGCTAGAGCATGCTGGGTATGCTTCAGTGCATATACTACCAATTCAAAGACAAGTAAGTTTAAATAAATGAGCAAAGAAGCAAAACAAAAATATTTCTGCCCAAGCAAAACAGAACAAAACTTCCAAAGAGGTGTCTGATATTTCGTGGAAATTATTTTAATAACTTCTTTCATTCCCATCTGATCTTATCAGGTCACCTTAAGAACTCCGAGAACCTGAAGATAAACTATTTTACAATTGTGTATTGATTCTGTCCTGTTGAAATGTACCTGATATTTTAAAGTACAAGATTGCCTTTCTGTAAAATTGCAGCTTTTACCTGTAAGACTGTGTGCTTATTGTTATATACTTTTATACATTTTATGTATGTTTTACTTTCTTCATTCTCAACACATTTCTCCTCAATACACACACACACACACACACACACACACACACACACACTCACTCCCCTCCTAGCATAAGATGAGAAAGAGTCCCTTTGTGAATAAAAGGTAACACAATGGTCTGTATTGACCTAAGTTTCTCTATCCTCCTTTTCAGCACAGACTCCCATTACAAAAGCAATTTTCAGGCTACAGGCATAGGGGTTATTTTAAAGGAAAGATCAAATTCATAATCAAATCTAATGTTCAATCTACGAAAAGCCAATGCAACATACACATACATCATTAACAACATTTCTGACTAATTAGAAATATACTGAGATGTTCAGTAAACCCAAGGAAACCCCAATTAGGAGGTGATTCAACCTGTCAGCTTACACTCAATACAAAGCTCTGTCTACTGCTCTAAGTCCTCTCCTGGGGGGATTCAATACCTCATACTTTGAACCATCTCCTCTCCTTCCTGGCTTGCCACATTTCTTTTTCACCCAACTCTAGTCTCTCTTAATATTCTGCTTTTTTTTCTTGAAGTCTTTCCCAGGAAACAAAATAGTTGTTTGCTCCTCCTACCTCAGCTGAAGTTGCACTTCTCTATCTATTTGTTTATCCCTTCAACAATCATTTATTATGCATCTATTATGTGCCAGGCACTATTCTAGGTGTGGACGAAATGTCCTCTTATACAGCTTATATTCTAGTCTGGGGAGACAGAAGAAAAGGTAAGGGAAATAAAAGTAACAGGGGCAAGTTTGCATTTTAGAAGGCGCAGTCTGGAAAAGTCTCTCTGGCTTTCTAGAAGGGCAGAATGGAGCCCTGTAGATAATTAAAAGAGAGAGCTCTAAATAGAGGAGACAGAAAATGCCAAAACGCGAGGCTGGAGCATGCTGGGTATGTTCCAGTATAATAACAGTCTCAAGGTGACTGGTGTAGAATGAGAAAGGAAGATGAAGTAGAAGGAGATGAAGTCAGAGAGGTGATGGCAGGCCAGGTCCTTGAAAAAGAGACACAAGAATATGTCCTGACATGGAATTATCTTGAAAGTAAATTATTCAGTGAAAAAGGCAAAGTTCAGAAATACAATCAGCCTGGTCATAAGGGTTATCTTTGGCGAGGGGGGCTGTGTGTGTGTGGACTTCAGATTTTGCAAATATTCCCCAACTTCAGATACTTGAAAGGATTCACCGGAGTTAACAGAGCATAGTCATGTAAGGCTTTTACTTCCAGGTAAAGCATATGATGCAGCAAGAGAAAGAGTGAAGGCAAGAATTCGGACTCCAGAAATCTCCCATGTGCAAGCTTCCCAGTAGCTAGGTGAGGCCATCTGACAAAGTTCTGGCCAATGAGCTATAGCCAGAAGCCATGGGGAGGGCTTCTCTTCCCTAATACAAAGGTAGAGTCTCTCCAAAGGGCCATGCCCTGTCTCCTTTCCCTTTTTAGACCCTCCAGAATGTGAATATGAACCACAGAAGTGCAGCCACAGCCATCCTGGGGCAATGAGGATGATACTAAGGATTTCAAAGCAGGGAAATGAAAGAGCCCACATAATGAATAACATGGTTTTGCTGTCTTAGCAAATCTAGATTTCCTACTCCCAGGATTTTTGTTGCAGAAAACCAATTAACTTCTCTGTTTCAACTATTGCAGTAAGATTTCCTGTTGAACATATCATTCACTGATACAGGTATAATTCCTTAACATCTCCTAATAATAAAGTCCAAGCTCCTTAGTGTAGCAGATGCAGTTCCCATGACTTGGCTTTATCTTCTGCCACTCCTCATTACCCACTTTGTGCTTTTGTAGTACTTTAATTTCTAAGAATTTCCATCATATACCTATTGATCCAAACCTCAAGGCCTTTGCTTATGACATCTCTTGGCCTGCCAGGCACTTTGCACTTTTCTTTGCCTAGTTAACTCCTACTCATCCTTTAAGATCACCTCAAGCCTTGCATTGCCGCTTCTCCACATTCCCATAGCACACCCTGTATTCTTTTACCTTGCCATTGTCCATATTGCATGGCTATTTCTGTTTATGTGTCTATCTCTCCCACTAGACAGTAAGTTCTTCAAGGGCCTAGCTTGTCATCATCTCCCATAGCATCCAGCACAGTGCCTGGCACACAGACAAGCTCAATAGATTGTTAGTTGAGCTAATCTGAATTAAAGGTGATCTTTCTTATATGTGACAGAGGGCCAACTAGAAGGGCATCACCAGTTCTAAGCTACAGGAATACCCTATTGTGCAATTCCAACCATGCTTTCAGGCTTGAGAGTACAGTCCTACAAAAGAAAAACCCTAGGTGATCTAGAAGCTCAAGGATGTTTTCTGAGGTTTTCCAGGGGAAATAAAAGAGATCCTGAGGACATGGTTGCTTCTGGCACTTTCCATCAATAAAACAAGAGATTTCATATCAAGGAATGCATCTGTGGTGGTGGTGTAATATGTCAACTTGGCTAGACTGAACTACGTTTCTAGACTTCCCTTCCCTGCATGTTTCTGTTTAACGTGGGCCATGAGAGTCTCAGGAGAGGTGGGAAGCAGAAGAGAAGCGGTAACCATTTCATAGTTTACACACATTGTCTCTGAGCAGCTAATTCATTGCATTAACTGTGACTTCTCCACTTTCCCCTGGGTCCTTGTCCAGCTTCTCTGACTTGGGCCAAATGTGTGTGTTTAGCTCTGTGATGAAGAACTCCAGCATTTTCAGGACACCCACACCACCAAGGTCAGCGACAACAAGAACTGACATGTGTCTCCCTCTGTCCTTGTGAGGTTCTAGCTCATGCCTGTTGGTTCCGGACTGCTAGTGATCTCCCCACACTCGTATCCATCTCTCCTTCCCAACTACCTGCAGGCGTCAGGCTCCAACATCAGAGGCAAAAACAGCAGGCTTAAAAAAATAACTGAACCAACTCTCATGATTGTGTCAAGTCAGATCTCTGCAATAAATCCCTTAAATATATATATGGCTCTGTGTGTTTGTGTGTGTGTGTGTGAGAGAGAGAGAGAGAGAAATTTATAAATGCATATGTACATTTTATATGTACATATACATGTATACATATTTTACATGTAAATTTTATATATAATATGTATATAATCCACTAGTGGTTCTATTTCTCTAAATAAAAACTGACTGATAAATCAGCCATTTTTGTAACTTCCCAATATTTGCTATTTTTCCTATCTCTGGTCTCTTTTCCTGAAGTAATTTGCTGTATATCCCTTAGGTGGGAGTTTTATTCTTGTGTTTTCCTGGAAAAGATCTGGAGGACAGCATCCCACTCTGCAGACCTCCTCTCAGTACAGAATATGCTGTGGCTGTAAGAAAACAAACAAAAAAATAGGAATCCCAGAGTCTGTAGAAAGGGGGAAAGAAAAAATGATTGGCCTGTATTGGATGAATCTAGGGGTTAAGTTGCAGAAGACTCACTGAGGAATCTATCTTACTATTTATGTTCTGAGTTGGCTCACATGTGAGCATAGCTTATGCTCTGCCCAGGAGCCAGTTGCCAAAGAGGCAGAGAGAGAACTGATGAATAAGATTTTCACATCAGTACACCCAGAGAGAAGCCAGATAAATATCTCACATAGGATATTTTGATGGCAAGAGACTCATGCCAGAATATACCTTATAACTCATGTCCAACTCTAAGCATGCTTAAAGAAAGTAGTATGGCAATTACTGAAATGTCAGAGGAGCTCTGAAAAAAAGAAAATGAGCAAGACAAAGGAGTCCTGATTTCACAATGAATTCCTGGTACCGCTTCAACTTAGCCCCCTAAAAGTTTCAAGGATTGCATAGACACCCTGGTGACATTAAAGGTAGCTCTAACATTTGTTCCTGGGGCAAGATAAAGCAAATGTGAGCCAAAGCAAACACTAGCACCCAGATAACTTGCAATGTTCTGAATTTAACAGGTGTTTACCTGAGTTTTACTTGTCTGTGATGCAAATGTGCTCACATTAGTAATAATAATCCTCTAACTGGTTAGCCATATGCAAAAAATTGAAAGTGGACTCCTTCATTACACCATATACAAAAATCAACTCAAGATGAATTAAGGACTTAAATGTGAAACCCAAACTAAAAAAAAACCCTAGGCAATACCATTCAGGACATAGGCATGGCAAAGATTTCATGATGAAGATGTTAAAAGCAACTGCAACCAAAGCAAAAATTGACAAATGGGATCTAATTACATTAAAGAGCTTCTGCACAGCAAAAGAAACTATCAACAGAGTAAAGGGACAACCTACAGAATGGGAGAAAATTTTTGCAAACTATGCATCTGCAAAGATCTAATATCCAGTACCTATAAGGAACTTAAACAAATTTACAAGAAAAAAAAAAAACAACTCCATTAAACAGTGTGCAAAGGACATGAACAGACACTTCTCAAAAGAAGACATTCATGTGGCCAACAAACATATGAAAAAAGCTCAACATCACTGATCATTCGAGAAATGCAAATCAAAAACTACAATGAGATACCATCTCACACCAGTCAGAATGGCTATTATTAAAAATTCTATTAAAAGGCAATTGCTAAAAGTACCAGATGCTGGCAAAGTTGTGGAGAAAAAGGAATGTTTTTACATTGTTGATGGGAGTTCAACCATTGTGGAAGACAGTGTGACAATTCCTCAAAGACCTAGAGACAGAAATGCCATTCAACCCAGCAATCCCATTACCAAGTATATAACTAAAGGAATATAAATCATTCTATTATGAAGACACATGTATGCATATGTTCATTGCAGCATTATTCACAATAGCACAGATAGGGAATCAATCTAAATGTCCATCAACAGTAGGCTGGATAAAGAAAATATGGTACAAAAATACAATGGAATACTATGCAGTCATAAAAATGAATGAGATCATGTCCTTTGCAGGGACATGGATGGAACTGGAGGCCATTAGCCTCTGCAAACTAATGAAGGAACAGAAAACCAAATACTGCATGTTCTCACTTATAAGTGGGAGCTAAATGATGAGAACACATGGACACAGAGAGGAACAACACACACTGGGGCCTACCAGAGGGTGGAGGCTGGGAGGAGGGAGAGGATCAGGAAAAATAACTAATGGATACTAGGCTTAATACCTGGGTGATGATATAATCTAAACCCCTATGGCATACATTTATCTATATAACAAATCTGCACATTCTGCACATGTACCCCTGAACTTAAAATAAAAGTTTTTTTTTTTAAGTAATAATACTCAATCATCTCTAATTCTTGTTTGTAGAGGTGAATGCAAAACCTTCATCCTCTTTAGTACAATTCCTAGCTCAAGTATTCCTGGAAATTCCTGTAGGTATGTTTTCTAGATATCCAAAGTTTAAAACTCTCTAGGGTGCACAGCTAAGCTAGGTTCTCTGGGGCCCCTCAGTGCACAGAAGCTATCTTATGCAGAATTAGAGAATATGTTCCCCACCCCAGTCTGTTATACCCTGTCATCTAGACATGAAAGCATTGTGTTTGTGTTGTGGTTGTGTTTGTGTTTGTGTCGAAAACAGCTCTGTGGTAAAGACTTCTAGTGCTTGCATAAATTTAACTCTTCTTTCCTTCTGGGCATATTAGAGAATTATACTTGCAGTTATATCAAGGTTATAAGACTAGTTGTAATCATGGACTGTGAGCATAAATAACATGGATCACTTTTAAACTGAAGCATTTAATTTCATGTTTGAAACCTTCCAGGGCTTTCTCTCCCTGTTGTGATAATCAAGGAGTCAGAGTGCTTTAGACAGTGCAGCTATGAGATAGTAGAGTCTCCACTAACCTGGGTCCCTATGAGTCAAGATTCACAATGGGCAACTGTGAACGTAAGGAATAATCCTTTGTTGTAGTAGATCACTGGGACTTGAGGTTGATTTGTTATTGCAGCATAACCTTTCCCATCCTGACCAATATAAGCTCCTTTAGTTCACAAGCCCTCTAACACTTTAAGTTTTTGAAATTGCCTTTAAAAAGGGTTTCCTCCACAACTTGCCCCAACCACATAGTCCCTTTTAAGTACCCCAGTTGCACAGAATTAGGATCATCATTATCCTTGGCTTATAATTCACCAAAATCTTTGGTCCAAACATAGCTTGCTATCTATCTAGCTAGCTAGCTATCGTTTATTTTTTGAAGTGGTGTAATGAGCACAAATGAGCCCACTAACAGACCTAAAAGTTAGAATGTCACAAATAATTTACATCTAACTGTGCATTCCTCACAAATTTTATAACTCTGCCTCCTCTCTGAATAAACATAATTTAGAATACTGTATTTATCCATCCCTTGTTGTAAATATGTGTGTAATTATGTGTAATTTTATCATACATTTGTAAAATATATAAAGTTCAAAAATAATGAAAGCTACTCTTGATTTGTATCAATCTGATTGTTCATGAGGTTGAACATCTTTTTGTATGTTTACTCACCATATGTGTTTCCTTTTCTGTAAAATGCCTATTTGTGTTCTTAACCAAATTTTTCACTAAGTTATTTGTCTTTTTCATATTGATTTATAGAAGTTCTTCACATATACTGGATATTAATCCATTATCTATGATATGTGTGGCAATTATCTTAACTAGTTTTAATTTTATCTTTTATATTTTATTTAAAGTATATTTTGATAAGTAGAAATTTTTAAATTTTATCTCTAAAGAATTTGGGGATAGGGAAAGGGGGGTAGATGAGACTTCCTGGGAGGTATGAGCCCAGTTTACATCTAACTATGCATTGCTATACTTTGGGACAAGATTCTAGAGTATTATTGTTTGCATTTTAGACTAGTGAAGTCAAAAAGGAGTGAGCAAGTTATAAAACAACAACATGCACATGTATGGATGTGCACATCCACATCTCCCCCATACATACACACACACACACACACACACACACACACACACACACACACACACA